>NW_017670374.1:3821-8515 GCF_001879085.1 Nicotiana attenuata | reverse complement strand
ATCAAAGCTAAGCTATCTATGCCTATCAACTATGAGTTACAAGATTCCTATATATAAATCTCTTGAAGCTTGATCTTGAGTCTTAGCTGATTTTGCTGTGGACTCCGATCTGAATCTTGATGCTCGCAAGTTGTAGGTGTTGTTTCTTTCTGCAGCATTGAGTCAAAGCGGGATCGGCGGAGCTTATGCCTTCAATCAAATTTTGAGCAATCCGCACCTTTGTTTGCTTTCAACATTTGAGTTCATTTCTTTTTGTTCTTTTCTTATTTTCTTGATTCTGGATTGAGACTCATTCCATTGGTCATCTCGCACCCTGTTTTTTGAGGTCAACCTGCTTAAGATATCAAAACAAACAAACGAACAAAATTTTCTGCCCCAGTTTTCACTAGGAAAATTTCGTGAGTTAATTGTGACATATATCTAAGCAGTCAAATTAGGATTGTGTATTCTTGTGATTGAATCCAGGTTATGCTAGAAAATGACCGGGTTATGCCATAAAAGAAAGAAGAGTCCTCGGGTTTTGCCGGGACGGAAAGAAAGAAAAGATCCTCGGTTTTTTGGCCGGGATTTGGAAAGAAAAGCTCCTTGGGTTTTGCCAGGGAGATCCTCGGTTTTTTGGCCGGGATTTGGAAAGAAAAAGCTCCTTGGGTTATGCCAGGGAGATCCTCGGTTTTTTGGCCGGGATTTGGAAAGAAAAAGCTCCTTGGGTTATGCCAGGGAGATCCTCGGTTTTTTGGTCGGGATTTGGAAAGAAAAAGCTCTGGGTTATGCTAGGGAGATCCTTGGTTTTTTGGCCGGGATTTGGAAAGAAAAAGCTCCTTGGGTTATGCCAGGGAGATCCTCGGTTTTTGGCCGGGAGGTCCTCGGTTTTCTGGCCGGGATTTGGAAAGAAAAGCTCCTCGGTTTTTTGGCCGGGAGATCCTCGGTTTTTTTTTTGGCCGGGATTTGGAAAGAAAAGGCTCCTCGGTTTTTTGGCCGGGAGATCCTCGGTTTTTTGGCCGAGATTTGAAAAGAAAAAGCTCCTCGGTTTTTTGGCCGGGAGATCCTCAGTTTTTGGCCGGGAGATCCTCGGTTTTTTGGCCGGGATATTTAAGGAATGGGATCCTATGCTACCATGATTTGTTTTCCTTTTGGGATTTTCATTTTTATTTCCTTTTCTTCTTTTTCCTTCTTTTCTTCTTCTTTTTATATTTTCCTTTTTATTTAGCAAAACGCATGAAAGAATCTTTGGGAAACTTCCTTTTTGGTTGTTTTCGTACTGCAAAGCTGTTTCAGCGCTTGCGCATTTCATTTTTTTTGGGCTGCACCTGCTTCTTGCACGGTTGCTCTGAATAAGACCTGTTTTCAACAAAGAACAATTTGTTAGTTTGAAACGGTGGTTGGTTCTGTGGCCTTGATCATCCCAATTGCTTGATCCCGGCCCCTTTTCCCTTAAGAATTTTGCTGCTTGTTGGCCTTCAGGGTGAATCTCTTTTCAAACCGACCGGGTCTAACTCTCAGGGCTTCATTATGACTCGCTCATGTGGGCTCTGGCCTTTTCACTTTATTCTGCCCTTGGGACCTTTGCCTTTGACTTCCTTTCTTTTCCAATATTTTTGCTTTGAAAGCGTCAACCACCATGGTCAGTCGAGATTGGCCTGACGCACTCGCTGAGGCTGGGTATTTTCTTTGACTCTGACCAGGCGGAGCCCTGTGAAGCCGGTCCTGCCACCTTTTCTTTGTACTAGTTATGGAATCAGAGATAAACCGAAAGGGATTCAAAGAAAAAGTATGCAAAAGGCAAGCATATGATTTTAAAGAGAAGCGTCCCTTTCGGGGGAAAAGGAGGACTTATCTGGGGTGCATGCTGGCTTCAAATGAACATGACATGCTTATTGGACTGGACGCCCGACCCACACAAACTTTCCAGTTTCTCGTGAACCCATTGATCCTTATTTCAAAACCAGGGAACCTTGCCAGGACTCTTTTAGTGGTGAGATGTCTTGTTTTCGGCCGACAACGCCCTTTGCGGGTTTTCGCCAATCGACCTCTCTCATTTTTCTTCGCACCGTTGCCCGATAGTGCTCTTTGCGAGTTTTCACTAAATAGACTCTCTCATTTTTAGTTTCTCTACTCACCATCGCCTTATGGTGCCCGAAGGTTTTCACCGATAAGACTCTCTCATTTTATTTCTCTCAAATTGCATTGTGTCAGATTCCAACAATAACGTTTTCCACTTCCCTGCCTTTGCCAATTGATCGGAAGGACTTGGACAAGGTTTTGGGGTAAAAAGGATTTTGGGCGGAACTACAACTTTGGAACCATTTGGGCGGATTCATGGCCGAACCATTATATCATCTGCCCCAGTTTCATCTTTTGGGGAAATTGGGATTTTGTTTTGGTGTGACTGAACCTCAGGGAGAGGCTGCCTACGTATCCTTTCGGAATCAAGTCAGACGTAGTTCAGAAAATAATTTTTTTTCATCATATCATATTTTCTTTTTCTTTTTTTTTTCTTTTTTTTTCCTTTTTTTTCTTTTCTCTTTTTTTTTTCTTTTCTCTTTTTTTTTCTTTTCTCTTTTTTTTTCGATAATACTTCCGGGTTCCAAAGAGGGTAGCCAAAGAAGGGTAACCGGCTCAAATGGGTTTACGAAGGGTTGATAGTGTTTGGATAGCGAGAAGGAAAGCCTTCGTCATCTCAATTGCACAAAAGCCAACACCGCAGAGAGCCTAGACATAGTACCTTTTTATTGCATCTGTATTGGCTACTGCTTCGGGATCATCTCCTTCAATGTTTCCCAGATACACTGCTCCTCTTGGCAGTATTTTCGGATGATGTGTGTTCCCTTCCAATTAAGAGCAAGTTTTCCTTTTGCTTCCTGGTGATGAGGAAGAATGCGTCTTAACACCAGTTGTCCTATTTCAAGATTCCCGGACCGCACTTTCTTGTTGTAAGCATGGGCCATTCTTTGTTCGTACAATTGCCCGGATGTTCCCTGAGTACAGCACACTCTTTTGTTGTAATGTATGGACCTTTCCAACCCGCGAACCAATTTTTCTTCAATTGTTCCAATTCTTTGTTTTATTTTCTCAAGGTTACCTTCTTTGCATTTCGACTCTTGATTCATGATTTCGAAATCTGACAGCGTTTTGGGGTCTAGGCATGAAGTCCGCAAGCATGTCATGTTATTTAAAGTTGCATTATTAGAACTAAAGAGAAGAAAATGAAGGAGAAAAATAGCAAAATCAGAAAGAAAAATGAACGAAGAAGTTCTGATTTCATTTTTTTTTTTGGAATTTTGAAGATAACAGGGTTCACATTTGGGAATTTAAAGACAAGAAAACTACAGGAAACATCCGAGTTACACCCTGGAATAACTCGAGATGCAGAAAAAGTAACAGGACAGGTCTACCGGGACTCCCGCCTAATCGGGAATGGCGTAGCCTTCCAGTTTTGAAGTTTGGCGTCTGGTCCCATGTATAGCACCTCAGCGGTGCTAGTGCCCTCTCCCGGCTGGACCATGTGGGTTTCGTAGAGCATTTTCCTCATTGCCCCACGTATTTCCTCAATTTCTTCAGCCGTGAAAACCTTATCATCTTCCTCTTTACCGTATTTAGGCTTGACAAAAGTTTCATACAAATGTACCACCTCATAATCAGCCATTTTCATTTTTTGGAAGAACACTTCTGCTTCCTCAGCACTCACAGGCTTCTTAGGCGGGAAATGACTTCTGGTGGCATTGTTTGTCTCCTCTACATTTGAATATTTCTCAACAGGGGGGTTTTCTAACATCTCTCCCAAGGTCTCTTTACCCTTGTACGTAACCACCGTCTGATGATAATTCCATGGTACCGCAGCAGGGTTCGTCATAGGCTTCTTTGGTACGCGTCCAATAACCACTGGCTCATTCAGCCGAGGTGGTTTAATTGTCCCCCGCACCACATAGGCTTGCTTGGGTATGTACATTTGTGTTCCTTTCTTCAAATCAGCTTTCTTTTCTGGTTCTGTCTTGGTGATTTTGCTCTTCTTTTCCCCTTTCTCTTGCTTCGGGGCCACCTTTGGCTTTCTTTCTACATCAGCGATAGCAATTATAGCTTTTAATGCTGGATCAAATTCTTTGTCTTTACAGATCATCTCGATTACTGGCCCGTTGTTGTGAGCGGGCAGCGGATTATTGTTCACATTTGGGACATCCTCATCCTTCAACACAATTTTTCCTTGCTCTATTAAGTTCTCCACCGCTTGTTTCAGAGTCCAACAATCATTTGTATGATGGCCCTCTGCCCCTGAATGGTATGCACACCTGACACCAGCTCTGTAGGCAGGCGATGCCGGGTTTTGTCTATTCTGAGGAACCGGCTGCAGTAGACCCATTTGGACAAGTTTCGGGAATAGACTGGAGTAAGATTCACCAATTGGGGTAAAGTTTGGTCTCCTGGGTGGTTCCGGAGGACGAAAGTTATTCTGCGGAGGATGGGGGTTATAGTGGTTTTGCTGAGGAGGCTGATGTCTTTGAAATGTAGCTTGGTTTCTATTGGCACGTGGCTGCAGCCGAGCAAAGGGTTGAGCATTCATGACCGCATACGGTTGAGGAGCATAAGCCATGTCATGGTGAGGGTAGTGATGTTGAGGGGTTCTTTCAGAAAAGATGGGCCTAGGGGCCCAGTGTCTTCCTGATGCTGCCATAACCATTTCTTCTTTCTGTTTACCCTTG
>NW_017670374.1:0-1423 GCF_001879085.1 Nicotiana attenuata | reverse complement strand
ATTCTCTCTCTGATTGTTCCTTTCTCTTGAAGCAACCGCCCTATCTGTTGGGTCCTAGCCTCCAAAGTCTGCTCAGCCGCCTGGCTTTGTTCCCGGAGTTGTTGCAAGTCCATTTCTAACTGTGCCAACGCCATGTAACAATGTTCTCTTTCAACTTTGAATTCTTTTGCCTGTTTAATCATTCTGGTCTCTGCGGCAATGACCTTTTCCTTTAATCCTGTGACCTCATTGCCATATTCTTCTTTTAACTGTTTAACCATGCGGGCCCGTTCTTCAGCATTTTTAGCCAATTGCTTCCGAACCCCAGCTAATTCCTTTTCCGCTTTGTTGAGGTACAAAACTGTAGTCATTCTACTTTTTGCCTTAGTATTTTCTATGAGTCTTTGCATCTTTGGCACTCCTGACTGGGTTGTCGGCCTCTAGCTTCTATTTTTGGATTTGGGCTCGCAAGGTTTCATTCTCTTTGGCCAATTGTTTTCTCTCACCTTCGTCAGCCGCGACTTGCAAGCTATTTTCAAATCGGAGGTCTTGGACCTGTTTTTCCAATGCTCCTATGCGGGCCCTGTACTCATTTTCTTTAGCTAACCAAGCCCATTGTTCTTGTGATGATTCAGCAAACTCCCGGATGTGAGGTCTCTTAGCTGGCCTTTCGTGCTCACATTCTCTTCTATACCAAGCAAGGTACCCTGGCGACACTTCGCCTTTGGCCCGATACTGTATGCAAGTATCCTTTTTTAAGTATTGACATTCATTCCAAATCTGGCGGACTCTTGCTTCTGGGAATTGTCCGTCAGGGCTAATTTCAATTACCTGAGCACTAAGATCCTCATCTTGTGGCACGATTTGGCATCTCCCAAGTTGTCTCAAAACCCGATATGGCGCGTAAGGCTGGATGCTTCTGAGCCCCATCAAGAGAAAATGTGACCTAGCCGCTGACATACACATGATTTCATCAATAGGTAGCCATCCAAACGTCCACTGTATCTGACTGGCGGTGAGAGTCCGAAAATATGATGTCCAGGCGTTTACTCCTTCAGGTAAGCTGACCCCGTTGATCCTTGTGTAGAACTCCCCGATGCAAGTTTTCTCCGATGAACCATAACTCAAAAATTGAGGACGATGGCACAAGTGTTCCGTCATCCACATTTGCAACAAGAGATTGCACCCTTCAAAGAAGTCCCCTCCGGCTCTGCAAGCTGTAAGAGCTCAGAAAATTTCAGCTATTATCATGGGTGCAAGAGTGCTTTTGGCTTGTGCCATTAAAGTATTGACGACCCTGGTTATGCTTATGTCAATGTTTCCATCCTTCCTTGGAAATACCAAAAGTCCCAGAAAAACCACCATAAAAGCAAAATGCCTATGTTCTTCCCATTTTTGGCGGTTTCCTTTACTACATATCTTGTTCTCTGGGTTGTTGAACCCT
>NW_017670373.1:847339-851888 GCF_001879085.1 Nicotiana attenuata | reverse complement strand
ATGGAAAAAGGTCGTGCCAAGAAATAATAGGATTTTTGAAAGTCGATTTGTGATTACGGATACAAGTAAGCCAATCTATGGCACCGTCCAGTTATTGGGATTAATACCCAGGTAAGACCATAAATGTTGGACTGACATGCATTCTAAGAAAATGTGCTTAATAGTTTCTTTATCAGATTTGCAAGTAGAGCTTATGGGGTTTATGTTAATACCTATATGATTTAAGAAGCTCCTAGTTGGAAGTTTATTATGGTAACCTTTCCACAGAAGAAATTTTATCTTGTTTGGACAATTAATGTCCCAAATCCAAGTGTAATCCTTGTTGCAGACCAGTTGATTATCTAGGAGGGAGTAACAGGATTTGCTAGTGAATAGACCATTTGAGTTCAATGCCCAAAACGTAGTATCATAAGATTTGTTACTAATTTGTGTAGCATTAATCTTATTGATGATTCTGGGTTCTAGGGCCATAGAGAATTTGGAGAGATCCCACGTGTTATGTTTCCATATATCCCTTATGGTAAGTGCTTCATCTTGTTGGGTTAAGGGGCCTTGAATATGTTGACGAAGAGAGTTGAATTTGGGAATCCAATGATTGTTCCAGACACTTAAAGTTGAGGATTTATGAGGCATCCAAGTAATCCCTTTGCTACATATTTCTCAACCTAGGACAATACCATTCCATATAAAGGAGTTATTATTTAGAGTATTCCTTGTACCATAGAGACCTAGTAATATTTTAGCCCAAGGGGATTGTGTGTTTTGAAGGAGTCTCCAAGTTAGGTTGCCTAGGTTTACTAGGTTTTTCTTTTTTTGCGGCATGTATTACATAGAGTAGAACACATTATAGATACGAGTCAGTCATTACAGGAATTCAAAACAAAATAGGGAAGCAAACTCATGCCAAGCAGTAAATGTGGACATTCAGGGATCAACATACTAGGCTAAATAAGCTTAAGGGAGTCTGAATTATTCAAGTTAATCATGAACAATAAACACATCTTAGAACTGGAAATTTTAGGTAAAATCAAATGCTAGGGAAATTCAGATCATAAAACAAATTCAATGCCAATAAGGTTGCACACAAAGATGGTCTAGAAATACATTAAGTCACGAAATTTCAGAAGTATGAATATGCAAGACATGAATACAAGAGAATAAAATTGTAAAAGCTAAGAGACTTACCAGTTATCAATCGATAAACAGACAAGCAAAGAAAACATACTCCACAGTACTCTAAACGTCAACAAAGAGCAATAGAACCCAGAATCTTAGAGCGTCAGAGTTCCAAGGGCTTCAAACGAACCTCGGATAGTGCTCGCACCAAGAAATATTGAATATATTGAATCCCGGTGGCCTTGGATTTTAGTAGGCCAAGAGCCAAAGTATAGAACAAGAGAATGAGAGAATAATAGAGTGATAACCTTCAGTTTTTAGTGAATCTAGTGATTAAAGTCTTTTTCAAAGGGGAATGGGGAGGGATTTATATAGGAGTAAAGATGAACACATAAAATAAGGAAATACAATAGATTAAACATAAATAAGTAAAATATGGCATGTAATATCAATTAGAACCAGTTTTAGAGTAAATCCAGGAAACCCTAGTTTAGACGAGGAACAAAAATGGCAAAAATCTCACCGAATCGAAGCCATGGGGTCTGATAGTAAGTGTATCAGGTCAGAAACATGAAGATGATACAGAATCAGAGTCAAATGAACACCAACGACTCAACTTTCATAAATAATCAAGTACCCAGTACTTGTAATGTTCAAAAGATGGTAAGTATCTCTGTGTGTGCAAGAAAGGAAAGGAATCATGGATGATTTCCATGTAATATCGAATTGGGGCTGGGATTTGAGTGAGGCGGCTAGGGTTTAGGTTTGATAGATGAGAGCATGTGAGGGCGGATGGGGAAAGGGAATGGTCTCTAGGGTTTTGGGGTAGGGATATAAGGAAAGGGGTTGGAGTGTTATGAGTCGATTTGATCAACGGCTGAGATTAAAGAAGAGTTGGGTCGAGTTTTGGACTGGGTAGGCTTATTGGGGTTGCTTGGGGTTGGGCTTGAGGATTGGGCCAGGTGCTTGGGTATGTTTAGTCCGAAAAATAGCTCAAGAATTGGGCTAGCTTTTAAATAAGAGATTAAAAGGGAAATAATTTAATAAAAATATTTAAATAAATATATTAAAATTCTATTTATGCAAATTAACACTTTAAAATAATAGTAGAAGATTAAAGAAAATGTAAAATATTATTTTGACCCTGAATAAAATGACAAATGCAATAAAATGCAAAATATAGGCTACTATTGCAAGATTGTGCAAATAGCCTAAGAATACTAATGTAATTATATAAAATGAAGTAAAAAATATTTGAAACATGTATTATGGATGCAAATAATAATTTTAGTTGATTAAGTCATCACAAAATAATTTGAAGGAGTAACTAATAAATNAAATAGTTTTATGTTTTATAGTTTAGTTCAATTAATTAAAATTAGTTTTATATTTTATATTATTATTGTACATAATTTTACAAAGTAGGTTTCGTGTGGTTGATAATATCCTCAGGATTATCAATCCACATCCTAGATCATTTTTGAAGAAATTGATTTTATTAACTCTTTTTCTATTGGTGGCGACAATATGAAAGAATTTTGTGTTTGCATCACCTTCGTTTAACCAGTGTACTCTAGAGCGAAGCTTCCAGTAGTCCTCCTCAATACATAGAATGTTATTATGCTCTTGAGTTAATGAGTGCTCTAAGGATTGGAGAAATTTACTGTGATAATAGGAAGGGGAGTTTTGGATACCTTTGAGCCTTGCAAGGATGATTCTTTTATTTTTAAAAATATCCCCAAATGTAATGTTTTTCCAACTAATAATAGCCTTGTTGAAAATAGACATAGACTTACTATAAGAGTTGTTACACCACGAGTCATTTACTAAAGTCTTAAAGTGGGGATGCTTGCACCAGTATGGTTCAAGTCTGAAGGGTTTATCATATAAGTGATTCTTTTTAGGGATAAGGTTAATTATGAGTGGGTTATGATCGGAGTGAGTCTTGGGTAAGTGAGTAATAGAAGCATTTGGAAAATATTGAATCCATTCATTATTTCCAAAAATCCTATCCAAACGTTCCAAGATTAGATCATTATTACTAAACCTACGATTAGACCAAGTATATTTGCATCCTTTATAGCCTAAATCCTGTAATTTACAGTAATTTAAGTTATCCCAAAGCTTAAAGGCACGTCTACGGTTAAGGGGTCTCCCACCAATTTTATCATTAGTACAAAACACATCGTTAAAATCCCCTCCTACTAGCTATGGGACCTTATAAGAGTCAGCTATATTTTTTAAGTATCCCTATCAACAATATTAGTGCTAGCATATAAGGATGAAAAAAGCCATATAAGGTTGGTAGGACGTACCTCGATTGTAGCATGTATTTCATCGTTTCTACGTACAGCATTGTGGACTGTCACCTTGGTATGGTCCCAAAGGAGCACCATGCCACCAGCTTGTCCATCCGCTGGTACCTCGATGAGATTAGAGAAGCCAAACTCTTGCAAGAGAGATGCATGAGCTTGCATTCTAGTTTCAAGCAGTGTTACCATGCATGGTCTGTGGGTATCAATGAGATCCCTGAAGTTTCTCCTAAAGTCCTCATTATTTCCTCCCCTAATGTTCCATATTATAAAGTTAGTAGCATTAAACATGTTGACATTAGGGTTTGGGTTGTGACCATTCTCCAGTATTTCCCTCGTAGGGTTCAAGAGTCCCCTCAGTGTTGGGACAAGTATCATTGCTCTGTTCCCCACTGTTGGATCGTGGGGTGGACGAATGTGCATTGAGCACTTGACCAAATTCTGTGGGCAGGAAAGGATATGCCTCTTCTCCTGATTTTCTTTGAATAAAAAGACTTTTACTTCGTTTAGGCTTCCCAACTCTACCACTGATTCCCCTATCAAGTCTACTGGTTCTATCATTTCCTCTTCCATGAGGTTTTCTACGTTTGGATCTACTGGGGGATTGAGGTTGATATTCTCCATAGGGACTTCCATGTTGAAGTTCTGTGGTTGTGGTTGTGGGTGATTTTGAGGAATATCCCGCTGCATTAGGATAGGATTCACAGCTGTTAGGGCTTCCGGGGGGAAGAAGGGTAGATCTAGGCCTAGATTCTGGGGAAGAATTGGAACGGGATTGAAGTGAGGAGGAAGGTTCCATTGAGCCCTCATTTCTTGCACAAGGTTCGGATTCATGGCTGGGGCTAGGGGTTGTAAGATGTTGTTTACCCAAACATGGTTCATGTAGTTGTTCATGGCCAAATGGAGGCCCTCTGACACTAGTTGTGCCAAGTATCTTGGATTTTGGATTAGAATCACGCTCTCCTGCCCGTTGATGGTGGCATTGAACATCAATCCCCTCCCCATTAGACCTATCTCTATCCAGGATAATGGGTGGTGGTCTTGAGGTAGTGGTGGTTGGACATAGATCACTGGGTTGTTTGGAATGTGTTGTGGTAATGGTGGTAGGTTTTCCATATTTT